>NC_057795.1:345958364-345959033 GCF_018294505.1 Triticum aestivum | reverse complement strand
GTGTGTGCGTGTGTGTGTGTGTGTGTTTGTGTGTGTGAGAGAGAGAGAGAGAGATGGAGTCTTAGTGTGTGTGGGGGCGTGCGTGTGTGCGTGTGTGTGTGTGTCGCGGGGTCCTCTGTGGCGGATGTAATTTAAGTGTGCATGGCTTCATCATAGAGAGGTGATGTGTATGGCAGAGGCCACCAACGATAGGGTGCGAGAGAGAAAATGCCCGTAGAGAGGGAAGAGAAGGTGTGTGCGCGTGAGAGGAGTCGACATCGAGAGAACGTGTTTGTTCGAGAGACACCGAGGAAGAATACTATATATCGATGGTGCATGTAGGCGGGAATTAAACAAAGGGATGGTCTTATTGGTTTCGGGGATATAGGGGAAGAGTGAGAGGCGGGGGGTAGCTAGAAGGAGATTGTTAAGTGTGAGTGTGTGTTTTACCCATCCAGGCGGAAGTTATGTGCACAAAAGAGGAGAACGATTCGATGTGGCGTTAGGATTGAGGGTAATTAACTACGTATGGAGACATAGAGACCTTGAACGTGCATGTGTGAGAGGTATACATGTATACGTGGGATGTGTGTGTGCGCGCGCGCATGATCGAGATAAAAGAAAGAAGACATAAGTCATAAGATCAACGACATGGGAGAGACGGATCGGTATGACAATATGCATGCATGT
>NC_057795.1:345912965-345958354 GCF_018294505.1 Triticum aestivum | reverse complement strand
ATGTATACGTGGGATGTGTGTGTGTGCGCGCGCGCATGATCGAGATAAAAGAAAGAAGACATAAGTCCTAAGATCAACGACATGGGAGAGACGGATCGGTATGACAATATGCATGCATGTGAGAATGCAGGGAAGAAGGCCCGACAATTGAGCATGTGTTTTTGTCTTTAAGAGATAGTGGCGTGGGCTGGAGCATGCATCTATGGCGAGCAGAGGGGGTGAGGCGCAACGATTGTGCAAAAGAGATCAACCTATAAATGCATATGTATGGATAGACATATATAGTGTGGGTGATAGGAAGCAAGACTCCGTGCGAGAAAGAAATGTTGACGGAGAAACTACAGATAGATACAGAGATGGAGATGCTAGCTAGAGAGACATCCGTTAGTTTGGGTGTCGGAGATGACCATCGGGTGGTTCAAAGGGTGGAGTTATATAAGTGTGTGAGAGGGCACTTGACTGCATGCATGAAGAGAGAAACATATGTGCGTGATAGGAATCAAGAGTGAGGGCGAGAAAGAAGGTTGATGGAGAAATAGATAAATAGAAAGATAAAGATGCTAGCTAGTGTGTGCTAGAGATAGGAGTCGAGTGGATCAGAAGGCTGGGTTATGTGTGTGGGTGTGAGAGAGATAGAGAGAGGGTGCATGTGAGTCACATACAAACAAATATCAGAGAGAAATGAGATCCAGAGAGACGGAGTTTTGTGTCTGCGAGAGAGAAAGATATTTCACAACGAGAGTGATAGCTAGAGAGACATATGAGGGAACGCAAGATATATCTAGGGAGAGAGGGTGTGTGTCGGTGTCAAAACCGGCGGATCTCGGGTAGGGGGTCCCGAACTATGCATCTAGGCGGATGGTAACAGGAGACAAGGGACACGATGTTTTTACCCAGGTTCGGGCCCTCTCAATGGAGGTAAAACCCTACTCCTGCTTGATTGATATTGATGATATGGGTAGTACAAGAGTGGATCTACCACGAGATCAAGGAGGCTAAACCCTAGAAGCTAGCCTATGGTATGATTGTTGTTGTGTCCTATGGACTAAAACCCTCCGGATTATATAGACACCGGAGAGGGCTAGGGTTACACAGAGTCGGTTACAATGGTAGGAGATCTACATATCCGTATCGCCAAGCTTGCCTTCTACGCCAAGGAAAGTCCCATCCGGACACGGGACAAAGTCTTCAATCTTGTATCTTCATAGTCTTGGAGTCCGGCCGATGATGATAGTTCGGCTATCCGGACACCCCCTAGTCCAGGACTCCCTCAGTAGCCCTTGAACTAGGCTTCAATGACGACGAGTCCGGCGCGCATATTGTCTTTGGCATTGCAAGGCGGGTTCCTCCTCCGAATAATTCATAGAAGATTGTGAACACCAGGATAGTGTCCGGCTCTGTAAAATAAATTCCACATGCCACCGTAGAGAGAATAATATTTACACAAGTTCAATCTCCTGACATATTTTGTGGCGTGACGGCACACCACAACCAAGCCTTTACTCGAATTGTTTTTATTATACCACCTCAGCATGTTTAGCGAAGCGGTTTCCTTGGCACATCTTGTCGAAGCAGAGATCGTGTTCCCCTTATTCCAGGATTCCCATCAATACGGACGTGGGTAACCCAACCGCGCCCGTTGCCACGCCCCCTCCATCGAAGGCGAGTTCCAAACGGTCACGGGGACGGCTCTTGGTATTCTCCCTCTTTATAATGAGACCAAGGCTCATTCTTTTTCTTCAACCCTCAATCGAATCCGCCCCTCGCCCCGAATTCCAGCACCCAGGGCTCCAGATTCGGGCACTTAGAACCTTCGACAATGTCCGGCTCCGACCTACAGGGCCGGTGGATGCCCTCCTCCATCACGGAAGAGGACGTGCTAAAGCTGAGGGAAGCCAGGTACTTAACCTATGAGATTTCACATAGGTTGCCTGCCCAAGGGCAAGTCATTCCTACTCCCGAGCCTGGTGAGAGTGTCGTGTTCGTGTCTCACCTCCGTCGGGGTTTAGGCTTCCTGATGGATCCCTTCGTGAGGGGGCTCATGTTTTACTATGGGCTGGAATTCCATGACTTGGCTCCGGAGTCCATCCTCCACATCTCATCATTTATTGTCGTCTGTGAAGCCTTCCTCCGCACTACCCCTCACTTCGGTTTGTGGCTCAAAACCTTCAACGTGGAGCCGAAGATGATTGGGGGGCGTCAAGCAGAGTGCGGCGGGGTGGTTATAAGCAAGAGGGCCGATGCTCCATGGCCCGAGGGCTCTTTTCAGGAGGAGCTCAGCTTGTGGCAACAGGAGTGGTTCTACATCACCGCTCCCAGGGGCAGCAGGCAAAGGCCGCCGCCCGCCTTTCGCTCGGGTCCTCCACAACGGCTGATGTCATGGGTTAACAAAGGGCTTGACTTGGGGCCGTCCAAGGACGTGCCCCTATTGCAGGGCCGGATTCGAGACCTCCAAGAGAGGGAGATCAACCTGGTCGTAGTGACGCAGGTTATGCTGATTCGGCGTCTTCTGCCCTGCAAACGTCGCCCCCTCCGCCTGTGGGAATTCAATCCGGAGGGACCTCGAGCTCTCCAACACTTCATGGGTACGACACCCGTGGAGATGTACAAACTGTTCTTCGGATCACAAGAGATGTGTCCGGAATTGACCGAGGATGCTGGCCTAAGCTGCAATCGCCCGGATACTCAAGTAAGTAGCCCTGTGTCCGGACATATTGTCCGTTTATTTATCATGGATTTTCCTCTTAACCGGCTATTCCTTGGACAGGAGTGGATAGCGCAAGCAAAACTGATACGGTGTCCGACCCCCCTCCCTGAGACCACGCCGGATCCCGTGTTAGTCAAGATGTTGGAGGTTGCGCCTTTGGAGGAGGGCGAAGGGGAGAACAGGAAAGCTACCTCCTCCGCTAAGGAGGCTCTTAAAAAGGGAGGGATCAAGAATCCCTCCTTCCAGGGGGAGAAGAGGACCGCTTCCGAGGACCCGGAGGCTAAGGCCTTAAAGCGGGGGAAGAAATCCGCATCAGAAGGTCCTGTGCCGGGAGAAGCCCCGACCGCACTGTCTCTCCAAGGGAATCAGCCCTCCAACGAGCCGTAAGTAGAAAAAGGGGAGTTTTGTAATAATGGACATCCCTGTTTTTTATTTTTGAGGATAACCGAAAGTTTTACCTTGCAGTTCGGATCTCAACCCTTCTTAGTAGAGCTCATCTTCGGGAGATCTTCGTCCGGAGATGATGGAGAGCGAGACGCCTCCATCTGCCGCGCCGTCGGGCGGGGCAGGCGACCCTGAGGTGTCATCGCGGAGGGTCTCCCTGAGTCCGGCGGAGCCGGAGAGTTCGGCCCCAACTGGTGTATGGCCGGAGGAGCTGAAGAATCTGCTCGAGAGGGCGTCTATCTCAGAGGATGACCGTACATTAATGAGTACGGTGATTGAAAGGATTTCATCCGCTGAGAGTGGGTTGCATGAGGCCGTCAGAAGTTTACTGAAGGGGTTTGAGGTACGTAAAAATGACATACCTTTTGACAGTTTTGCACATAGAGTGCGCCCTGTATAGATAGTAGCCCCTGAGACTCGGTGCGTTGTCAGAACGGCATGCCGAGGATCATAATCTCAGTGTTAATATGTCGCCATTCCTGTTAAGGGGGCGGAGCATTCGGTGGCCAGCCGGACTGATAGAGTTTCCGAACTGAAGCGGCAACTGGATGTTGCGGATGCGGACATCGCGCTGGTCAATAAGCGACTTGACGAGTCACAAGGTGGGTGGTTTCTCCGAGGTCACCTGGTAAGGGAGCTTATGCCCATGCCTTACGACCTGTATGCTTGGTGCAGATGGCGCCGCTGCTATGGAGGGCCTTCGGGCAGAGCTTGCTCGAGCCAAGGAGCAAGCCAGAAGGAGTGATGCGGCTGCCTCGAAGGCAGCCGAAGAGCTAAAAGCCGAAAAGGCTGCTCACTGTCGAAGCAGGGAGGAGATGGCCGGAATGGCCGTGAAGCTAAAAGATGCTACCGACCGCTGTGAGGTTCTTGAAAGAGAACGCCAGGCGGAGCAAGAGGACCTGAAGAAGGCCACCACCGAAGCCAAGGATGCCTGTTCTGCAATGCGGGCTATAAAGTAGGAACTGCGCCAGGCCGGGGACATTGCGGCTGGAAAGCCCTTTCTACTGCGCAGGAAGTTCACGGATCAGAAGTATGCTCAGTTGGGCCAGCTGTGGGGTGCAGAGGATCCTTATCTGGATTTGGCGGCGAGTGCGGCGGACGCAGTCGTGCACTTCCGAAGCCAAAAGGATCACGAGATGGAAGAGCTTTTTTGGTCTCAATTCCATAGTCCGGAGCGTCCCCTTCCCTTAACCGATCGGTTGGCTGAGTGGGCTGAGCTAAATAGGCTGTCCGGACTTGCCATGAAGGATGTCGTGGCTTATCTGTGGCCGGAAAGGCCTAAGCCAAAGAGTTATTTTGGCTTAGTGCAGCAATTCCTTGATGCGGTGCCGCATATCAAGGCGATGAAGCGGTCGGCATGCATAGAGGGTGCACAGATGGCTCTCGCCCGTGTCAAAACATGCTGGGCAGAGATGGACGCCACCGATGTTGCATCCCGGGATTCGGACAGAAGCCGATTACCCGCCGAGCACTATTTTGAGGAAGTCCTGCAGGGCGCTCGTTTAATAGAGTCGCAGTGCTCGAAAAACGTTATGTTCAAATGACATGTATGATTTGTAAAACCATATTTATAATATAAGGGCTTTTTATACTTGTGCGTTCAAGTATCGAAATATCTCCTGTGCGGCCGTTAATGTATATGTGTATATAACCTGAAAGATGGCAGTCTTCGGCTTCAGCCCCCACGCACATAGTGCGGGGGTGTTTGCAAAGAAGTGCATTTTCACACTTAATCCAACATCTTGGTCCTGTGAAGGAGGTGGTAGCGTAGCAAACCAGGCAACCGGACTATAATGCTTTATCACTTTCACTTAGCCATAGGAGTTCGAAGGTGGGGCTATGATATAGCCCCTAGGGGCACCGCGCTCTTCGAATTCGGGGCGCGTGTGTGCCTGACCGGGAAGCGGTCCTTCGTCAAAGCGGAGGAATTCTAAACATTCCAGAAGTCGATCGAGTGGTTGACCAGTCTCTCGCTATATCATGACAGTCAGTTTTCGGCTTTCTCTACTGAGGTGCTCGCCCGGCCGAACCGGGGCACAATCGCAGTAGTTCTCCTGGTGCCAAGTTAGCCGATGATACGGAACGTAAGGCAGCAAAACACAGGAGCCGGGCAAACCCAACATTTGACCAAAGACATGATTCGGAGCTGATGCATATAAGGCCTAACTTGAGATGCCGAACACTCCCTGAGGTATTCGGTCTTGATGATAGCGGGCAGAACAATGCCCTAAGCCCCTAGTGTCCAGGTACGGGCGAGAACTTCTGACGCGGCCGATGCCAAAACCCCAGCCTCCTCCTCGGTTATGGTAGAAAACCGGGGGATGTGTATCAACAAGAGACATTAAAAAAAGTTTACGCAGGGTCTTAATCTTAAAAGAATCCTTGCAACGGGTCCCTGCTGCACGTCTGCGCCTATGTCTCCGTTGTGTTGTATCCTGGACGGGTGTAGCACGTGGTTCATCTGTAAAAGAGAAGAACTTAGTTTTGAAAGAATATTGTGCAAAAAATGTATTTCAAACAGAGTATGATTCGAAAGATATAGTTGAGCTTTATTGGCTCTCATTGTTCATGTGTGTGGCCCCTTGTGGAGAGGTATGCGGCTAGGAAGCCCCTTGTTTATTTATACCGGACTCGCCTAACCGTGTCTGAGGTCTAAATGACCTGTTTTGAGGGGCTTTGATTAGCAAGGCCGGGTTATTGTGTGGCTGTCAAAGCAGTCTCACATTTTCCGTGGTCGAGGAACACTCGAAGTTACCCTTTAAAGAGATTATGCCGCGTGGACCGGGCATTTTAAGTGTAAGAGACGCGTAATGTGGTATTGCATTAAAGCGGGTGAAAGCTTCGCGTCCCAGTAGTGCTTGATGGCTACTTTTGAATGGGGCGATATGGAAGATTAGCTTTTCGCGACGGAAGTTGTCGGATGAACCGAACACAACCTCCAGTAGTACAGAGCCTGTACAGTTGGCATAAAGGCCTGGCGTCACTCCTTTGAAGGGGGTGCTGCCATGGCGAATTTTGGTAGGGTCTATCCCCATTCTGCGGATGGTGTCCTGGTATAGCAGGTTTATATCACTGCCGCCATCCATTAGGACTTGTGTGAATTGCAGTCCGTCGATTATGGGATCCAATATCAAAGCGGTCCCTCCTGTATTTCGAATATTTCTGGAGTAATCCTGATGGTCGAAAGTAATTGGTTTTGACATCCAATTTCAGGACTCTGCTGGGGTGGACCGTGCGGCGCGTGCTTTAGTAGGTGCCGCACTATTTTTCCTTGTTATCACATGAAGTGAGTTTACCGTTTTGACTTCTAGTGGGAAAGTCTTCTGTTTTCCGGCGCGCTGCTTGTTGGGTTCGCCATCGTCTTCGCTTGGTGTGTCGATCCCCTTGTGTTCGGCGTTAAGTCGGCCAGACTGTTTGAAGACCCAACAATCTCTGCGGGTATGGTTTGCAGGCTTCCCGGAGGTACTGTGGATTTGACATATTCTATCCAGGATTTTGTTTAGGTTGGATAGCTCGTCACTGTTGTCCTTAAGGGGTAGTGTTATGTTATTCGCCCGCGAGCTTTTGAACCCGGCGTTAACCGCCGTGCTGTTTGGGCCATTTTCCTTATTCCGGCACTGATCTTTTCTGCGTCGTGCTTTCCCATTTCCATCCCTGACCTCGGATGTACTTGGGTTGCTGGTGATGCATCTTGCCAGCCAGCTATCTTCCCCCGCGCAAAAGCGGGTCATGAGGCTTGTTAGTGCAGCCATTGTTCTTGGTTTTTCCTGGCCGAGGTGTCTGGCGAGCCATTCGTCTCGAACGTTATGTTTGAAGGCTGCTAAGGCTTCGGCGTCCGGACAGTCGACTACTTGGTTCTTTTTGGTGAGGAACCTGTTCCAGAATTTGCGTGCTGACTCTCCGGGCTGTTGAGTTATATGACTTAAATCGTCTACATCCGGAGGGCGGACATAAGTCCCCTGAAAATTTGCTCGAAACGCATCCTCGAGCTCTTCCCAACTTCCAATGGTATTTTCTGGGAGGCTTTTGAGCCAATGCCGAGCTGGCCCTTTGAGCTTGAGGGGTAGGTATTTTATGGCATGGAGATCGTCTCCTCTAGCCATGTGTATGTGTAGGATGTAATCCTCAATCCAGACTCCGGGGTCTGTTGTTCCGTCGTACGCCTCTATGTTTACGGGCTTGAATCCCGCTGGAAATTCATGATCCAGTACCTCATCGGTGAAACATAGTGGGTGTGTGGCGCCCCTGTATTTAGGAGTGCCGTAATATTCGAACACTCGACGTGTTGTGTTGCTTCCTGGAGCCTTCTTTTTTGGCCCATAGATGGACCTGACCGGGTCGTCCTTTTTGCGAGGATCCTTACGTGGATCGTGTGCCGGCTTGTGTGCGGCGCCGCTTGCCGCTCTTAGCCTGTCATCTGGTCGTCTATCCGGCCAGGCGGCCTCTTTGTTTTTTGACTGTGGGGGCTCTACGGCCTCCTCGTCAAATTCGGGCAATAGCTTGCGCTTCGGGTAGCTCTTTGCTTGGCCGTATTTATCTGCGGTCTTGAGTACTTTGCTCCATCTCATTCTGAGTATGTCTTCCACTGTTTTGAGCTTCCGCTTCTGCTTCTTCAAACTTCTTGCAGTGGCGACGAGCCTTTTGTGAAGGTTCTTATGCTTCGGTGATGTGTCCGGCGTGAGATCATCTGGACTGTTGTTTTCGCCGGGGATGGGTTGCTCGTCCAATTCATCCTGTTCGGGTGGTTGCTTGGTGGCGTGTTCGTTGTCCACTGGTTCGCCCTACTCTATGGCTGGGTCAGTATGGGTGCTGTTGTTATCAAGGCTGGACTTCAGGCGGCGCTTGCGTCGCCATTTTGGTTGTTTTTCGGGGGAATTATCCTTCACCGCGTCCCGTTGTTCCTCGTTATCGCTTCCTTTTGGTGTATCCACCATATATACGTCGTGAGTTGAGGTGGCTTTCCAGTGCCCAGTGGGCACTGGTTCTTGGTTGTCTCCGGCATCATCGTCCATAACCTCGATGTCTTCGGAGTCGAAGTCTAGCATGTCGGTTAGATCGTCGACAGTGGCTACAAAGTGGGTGGTGGGTGGGCTTTGAATTTCTTCGTCGTCCGCATCCCAACCGTCCTGACCGCAGTTTGGCCAAGGCTCCCCTGATAGCGAGAGATATTTTAGCGAATTCAGGATGTCGCTGAAAGTGAGTGTTGAAAGATGTCCGCACCGGTGAACTCCATGATCGGCGCCAAATCGGATTCAATTGGAAGGGGCGCGGGAGGTTCGGAGTCCGGCGAGGAGCCCGACACCTTGGAGTCACGAGTTTCACAAGGGACAAGGTCAGTATTCGGCTCCATCACCGTAGAGGTAGCAGCCCCCAAGGCGGTGTCTAGCCACCCATCCTCGACTGGCGCAGTCAGCTCCGGGTTAAGGGTCGGAGCGGACTCGTGTGTGGCCTTCAGGGCACTGTCCGGCAGTAGAGCTAAATCATTCCCATCGCGAGAGTACGACACGCTCGGCTGTGGCTCGAATCCATCGAAGATCAAGTCTCCGCGGATGTCAGCCGTGAAGTTCAGACTTCCAAATCTGACCTGACGGCCAGGGGCATAGCCTTCGATCTGCTCCTGATGGCCAAGCGAATTGGCCCGCAGTGCAAAGCCGCCGAATACGAAGATCTGTCTGGGGAGGAAAGTCTCACCCTGGACTGCGCCGTTGTTGACGAATGAAGGAGCCATCGAGCCTATTGGGGACGACACAGAGGAACTCTCAATGAAAGCACCAATGTCGGTGTCAAAACCGGCGGATCTCAGGTAGGGGGTCCCGAACTGTGCGTCTAGGCGGATGGTAACAGGAGACAAGGGACATGATGTTTTTACCCAGGTTCGGGCCCTCTCGATGGAGGTAAAACCTACTCCTGCTTGATTGATATTGATGATATGGGTAGTACAAGAGTGGATCTACCACGAGAGCAAGGAGGCTAAACCCTAGAAGCTAGCCTATGGTATGATTGTTGTTGTGTCCTATGGACTAAAACCCTCCGGTTTATATAGACACCGGAGAGGACTAGGGTTACACAGAGTCGGTTACAATGGTAGGAGATCTACATATCCGTATCGCCAAGCTTGCCTTCCACGCCAAGGAAAGTCCCATCCGGACACGGGACGAAGTCTTTAATCTTGTATCTTCATAGTCTTGGAGTCCGGCCGATGATGATAGTTCGACTATCCGGACACCCCCTAGTCCATGACTCCCTCAGTGTGTTTGAGTGACATACAAGAGAACAATGGAGAAATATGAGACCCTGGGAGACAGAGTTTGTGTTTGTGTGTGAGAAAGAGATATTGAAGAGGAAGAGTCGTAGGTTCTCATATCTAAGGAGCGAAAGCAATCTCTATATGAGGGGTGTGCGAGTGGCACACATGGGAATAGTTGAGAGAAATGAGACCCCGGGAGACAAAGTTTTGTGTTTGTGTGAGAGAAAGAGATTCCACATGGAGAATCATAGCTAGAGACACATAGTAGGGAGCGAGATATACTTAGAGAGAGATAGAGTGATGAAGGTCGATGGAGAGAGTACCGTCAGTGTGTTACGAAGATAAAAGATGTCGACATACAGGTAGCACGAGAGATGCCTGAGAGACGATGAACGCGTATAGGTCCAGAGAGATAGTCCTATATAAGCATGAGTGATAGCTATATGAGACGAATATCTGGATTAAAGGGGATTCAAATATTTAAACTGGAGATCACGACATCGATAATATCATAACGCAAATTGGTGTATCAAACATGCATATTCATTTGAATTTGGGCACATGTGTAATGTTATATAGTTTATCAATATTGGTGATCCATAGATTCTTCAATTACAAACAATGCATGGTTTATATGCAATTAATGTCTAAACGGATTACACTATATGTTGCGTGTGTGAAACACATTATACATGTTTGAGAAGTTAAAAAAACCGCATGAAAC
Organism: Triticum aestivum; assembly: GCF_018294505.1. Lineage (NCBI taxonomy): Eukaryota > Viridiplantae > Streptophyta > Magnoliopsida > Poales > Poaceae > Triticum > Triticum aestivum. Next base: position 345,948,232 of record NC_057795.1, on the reverse strand, counting down.
ACACATTAATTGGAGACAGTTAGCGAGGAATGCATACATTGGATTTCAACATAAAGTGGTTTCAAATATTTGAAAATCCAAATTGATGGATACAACCTTATGAATCTGAGATCATGCCATTTGTAAACCATATTTATGTAGGAATGGTGTTGTGCCTTTGAAACTATATATGTAAAAAAATGATGTATATAGAATGTAATTCCAATTGAAAATGGATCCCGCCCAAAAAAATAGTAGAATACAAACGGGATTCGAATTGAGTTGGCACGGTAAACATGCACTGTGCAAAATTTGAACGAAGCGGGAAAGTCGCATTAACCGCCCGAAACCAAAATCTGCGAGATGGAAATCACTACTGCCTATCCCTGCCGCGCAAAGCCTATCTGCTGGATTTCTATAGGTTTTGATAGGCGTAGGTTTGTAATTTCACCCAAACGTTACGTAACCACCTCTCACCCGGATTCATACACGGTGGGCGCCAAAACACAGTGTGCCCTCGGCCGAAATCGACTCCCTCCCCGATTCATATTCATACACGATGGGCGCCAAAAACAAACTCTCGTCAGCAAATATTCGGTGTATGCGAGATTACCGTCCTATCCCCAACCGACTAATGTTGCTATGATGTAGTAGAAATTTGAAACGGGAGCTAAATTTGTAAATTTCCTCGCATTTGAGACAAGCGCGCCCTGAATACATGGTTCCCCCCTTCCTCTCTACCTCCCTTTTCCCCATTCGTACTCCGTGGGCGCCAAAACACCCTCTCCACCCCACCCTCCTCCGTCCACCGCCGTCCGCCACCCCATCCACCGCCATCCTCCTCCACCATGCCGGAGCTGATACCCCGACGCCGCCGCCCATTACAAGAGATCGACCTCTCTCATCCACGCCTTCGGACCGGGATCCTTGCATCCCGTCCTCTCGCTTCATCCCCGCCGTCGTCCACCTTGCTGGCGCCGCTCCTATGATCATCTCGTCCATCGCGCCCCGCCACCACCGTCTACCCTCCTAGATCTGCTTCCATGCCGCCGACAACCATCGCTACCGCAACACAGTCAAATTCTCACGAGATGCGTACACGGCGCCGCACCAGAGGCGGTACTCTTTCGTATCTGCTCAACTTATTTATCGCAGCAAGAAAATAGATTGCCACTGCTTTACTCTGATTTCTTGTCTTGGTTGCAAAGTTGCCTTTGTCCGGTTTGCACCTTCAGATCCGCCATGGCACACTCAACACTATACTCCCAATGCTTATGGTTTTCCCCTTTTATATTCCACACTAGTTAAATCACAGTAGACTAAATTTCAAAATTGGGTCAGTCAATTTTTCAGAGCTCGCCGGAGTTCGCCGGTGCGATCCAAGGGGCTCGGCTGGTTGTGGGGCCTCGCCGAATGAAGAAAACTCGATGCGGGTGGGGGTGGGGGTGGCGGAGGAACACAGGCGGTGGGGGCCGGTGGTCCGGCCGGCGCCCGTGCGGTGTTCTGTATGGGAAGAATCAGAGATGCGGAAGAAGAAGGGTTAGCAGACGTAGGATCTTCATCTAACCGCCTGAAATGGTCGAGAGACAGCTGGGAGTTGCTTTCTTAATGCGCTCTGGTTCATCATGTGTGGGCACTGCGCAACCGACATTTCATTATCCAAAATCTGCTTGCTCTTCTTTACCATGTTCGATACTGCTGGCCTGTACGTGATCGATAGGCTTTCAATTACTAGTGGCAATACAACACCGTATTTTCAAGCCAGTTCCACTTTCCCAATTTATATATCGTGGTTATGGTGTACCCCTGTTATGTACACTATGATATGCCTAGTTGCCGTGTGCTCTTGTTATCATGGTTTGGCAATAAACTATCTATAGAGTATATTATGAACCTATCATCTGCCAGCTATCCTTACTTCTGGAGCCTATTTTTTTGTGTACTAGTACCAGATTATATAAATGCACGCATGATATTACAGCACACATGAGCTCTCTCATTAGAATCCAGTGATAGCACATAAGTGTTTACAGGGGTGCCCCTATATTAGAATATCATCTGCATTACAAAGATAATCTCACAACTATTTATGTTTTCATGGTTCTCAGATATTATACGCAATTACAGTGAATATCAGAATCCGCGCATCAGAAGAATATTGTGGAACACTGCAATGACTTACAAAATTGGCACCAAGGCATTCAGTGCCATTTTGGAAGCAATGAAACTCGTACGCTCCCCACCTGTTGATTCTTGTTCAGAATATCATTCTAATGATTATTCTATCCTCGAGGAGTCAAAGGCAGATGGCTTGTCCTGTCCACCCATCAAGGTGCCTGTTCTAATTTGGCAAGGTTTTATTGATTGCGCGTATCTTGCATATGTTGTCTTGCATTTCTTCTACTTTATTGCACCACCATCTGCTTAGTTTACTCATCATATAACTCGAGATGCTATGCCCATCCATTATCAATACATATTCCATCTGTCGTCATACCATGTTTTTCCACTCAAATGCTGTTCTTGTGCATCAGACATCAAAAAGGAAGAGGGTGATTGCCGAACCTGAAGGAGCACCAGCAAAGTCCTTGAAAAACGTGGTGGTGCCGGAGAAATCAGATAGCGCCCCACTTATATTGGATGTACAACCAGTGACACAAAACATAGGACCGACTCCAGCAGACTGTACCCATACTTCACTGGCCACACCACTAGCCCCACCACACAGGACCTGCACTCCAGCAAAAGGTATACCGATTTCATTTGCCATAGCACTAGCTGTACCACAAAAAAATCCCACTCCAGCAAAAAGTACAGCAAGTCCACCGGCCGAAGACCTATCCCAACTGCAGAGATGGCCAATTCCTGCAGATTGGAACCCCATTCCATTTATTCCCAGTTTAAAAGACAATGCTTTCAATGTTGTTAGGGACTACGTGCATATATTCCCATCGTCGGAAGATTATAGTGAAGACAAACAATATTTTCACATCTTCCTGTCCAACTTACGTGTAAGTGCTATTATTCATGGTTATTATTTTCCTGTTTTCTGCTGATCGAACATATCAATGATTTACATTACATTGTTGTAACTAGGTGAGGGTCAATCTGGATAGTCATGACGAGCAAAGCTTGCTTGTGATTTTCAAGGAAGCATTACAGCAGTATCGGTGTTACCTGAGGAAATTATACTTTGATGGCAAGTCTATAAACGAATTTCCGGTGAAGTCTCCTGTGCTAAATTTAGAAGACATTGAATGGAAAAACCTTGTTATGCACTGGTCTCGTTCCTAGGATGAGGTACTGTCTATGAAATCACATGACAATTTGAACTTCTACTTTTCCGCATGTGCCTTATGGATCTTTTTTGCAGGAAATCAGCTCGAAGAAGAATTCCGGTTTGAAAAGAACGACAGGATATCGCAAATATGCTGCCCGCTGCTTTGCTCTTGTTAGTACCTATTGTCCTGTATCACTGTACTTGCATACATACCTGGTTCATTATGTGATAGCAGTATGCATGATAGCTTGCTTATCAATTGTTCGCTCCAAATTATCTGATCTGTATGAATGGTTACATTAGTGTAGAATATATCCAATGCCAATGAATTTTTTTAGCTCTGCATTGTTCTTGTAAGTACATGTTGTCCTTTATCAGTGTACTTATATTGACAGGTAGTTGTTCATGTACCATCACCCTGCAGCTTATTTTCCTTTGCCCTCCATTTTCTACACATCAGATCTATATTTACTCTTACCATAAGGTTGGTACTGAAGAAGTTTAGCTGTGCATTGCTCTTGGTTGTGCCTTTTGCCAGTATCGCTGCACATACATTTATAGCTACTTGGTTATGTAGCATCACTCTTCGTCTTATCTTAAATATTCTCCATTTTTTCGTATATTATCACATCTATATTTACTCTTAACAAAATGTAGAATAAAGGCAATGCTTATGAAGAACATTCTGTGCTAAACTTCTTGAATTGCCCCCCATCAGCATGGACAAGGGCTTTATAGAGTCTGTCTTCACCAGTAATGTAAGTTTGTCCTTCTCAAGCCTTCAAGCTTTGTTGTGTATATTTGGTTAGGTATGACTGCAACAGCTGTTTATTTTTGGTGTTTGCATCAAATTTCATGTTTAAAGTTTATTATGTAGTTCATAAACAAAAGTTTGTCCTTCTCAATTTAAGTTTTCAGTTGTACAACCAAGTTCCTTCTTCATACCATGTAAATTAAACTATACAGAGCAAGTGATCTTCTTTTGCACTACAAGTATGCTTCTGTTCTTCATCCGTAATCCAGTGGTGTGGTGAACCTACCCACTACAGCACAATGTCATATTCTGCAATATCTTAACTATGAACAATGTCATATCATTCTACTATTATTTGAACTGCCTCTTTATTTGCCAATCTGAAATGGGATAAATTGACAGCACACTAACCATTGATACTTATGAGTTCTTGATCTGTAATCCAGTGGTGTCATGAAGCTGCCAACTCCTTCACAATGTCAATTCCTGCCATGTCTTGACCTAAACAATACCATATTGTGTTAATGCAATTTTAAACTGTGTCACTTTATTCGTCAGTAAGAAATGTGATGAATTGTCAGCACTGATACTTTTATGTGCAAAACCTGTCATCTGTCTTCTTGTTTATCTTTCAGAGTGAGGAAGATATAAGTGTTGAACAAGCGCAGTCTCATCATCTTGCTCAGCTGCTTGCGCTGCAGCTCCCTAGCAGGGCTAACCTTTCCTGAACTCTATTGAAGTGCTGTCAGTTTTGTATATTATTTTGTCGGCGTGTTTATTTGCACTGGTGGCGATCTTTGATGCCCAGTGTATGTAATCTGCTGTCTGCTTGTGCTTTATTATCATAGTGGCGAACTTTGATGCCCAGTGGATGTAATATGCTGTAATTTCTTTATTGTATAGTCTAGGTTTTTTCTTATTCACGATGCTGCAGTTATTTTACTGTATATATATCCCATCTTTGCAGTAAACCGGCCAAACCGTAAAATTACAGTACATAATCGGGCCGTCATGCAATCACGATGTATGATCTGCATCATGGGCCCCGTCAAACTGGCCCACTAGTAGATTCGGGCCTTTAATAGTCCGAGTAACCCCCGGCCCTCTTTTCGCAAGAAAACTCAATGGGCTTTTAGGAGGCTGAGAAGTAGGCTGGGCCTGAAACGTGCCGAATAGCTCACGGGCCGGCGGCAGCCCGAAATGTACCCCGGCCCATGATTGTGCGAATCAATTCATGGGCCTTTAACATGCCAAAGTTGTCTCGGTCCTTATTTGGCCCAATCAGATATCGGCTGCGAGCAGGCCAGATGCAACCTGGCTCATAGTTAGGCCCAACTATATGACGGGCTTTTAACAGGCCGAAAGTAATATAGGGCCGAAATGTTAAATGGGCCCTTAACAGGCCGAAACTAATATCAGGCCGAATTACTAAATGGGCCTTTAGCAAGTGGGCCCAAAAGCATAGCGTCTAGTCAACGGGCCGAATTTGATATGGGCCATAATTGAGCCCAAAGCCTCTTAAAGGGCCGGACCTGATCTGGGCCGTGATTTGGCCCAGAAAGTGGGAGGCTTTTAACGGGCCGGATCTTATATGGGCCATTACTAGGCCCGGATCGTGGCAGGCCATTAATGGACCGGATCAATTATGGGCCGACATTTGGCCCAAAACATGGCAGCCAGTTAATGGGCCGGCCTACTAGGGTCCTCAAAATCTTGTGGGCCTACAGCTGGGCCGGCCCATTAATGTCGGCGAAATCTCGTGGGCCTTTAGCTGGGCCGGCCCATTATGATCCGCAAGAATTTTGTGGGCCTTTACCTGGGCCGGCCCATTATGGCACACAAAAATCTTGTGGGCCTTTACCTGGGCCAGCCTATTATGGCCCGCGAAATCTTGTGGGCCTTTAGCTGGGCCAGCCCATTATAGTCCGCAAAATCTCGTGGGCCTTTAATTGGGCCGGCCCATTATGGGCCGCAAAATCTTGTGGGCCTTTAGTTGGGCCGGCCCATTTAAACTTGATTGGCCGTGCCACGTGTCGACGTATCATAGGCGCCTTCTGTCCAATGAGTGCATGACATCTGTCCCAACGATGAGCCGACACGTGTTTCCTCCAACCAATGATGATTTTACACGTGGAAAATCCCCATTGGTCGGGGCTGTTAACGGGTTATCGGATCCAAAACCCGACCCGATAGCATAACGACGTTCCATTACGGTGGATGCCACGTGTCGGTCACCCTTGACAAAAGCACTTCTGTGACGCGCGATTTATCGTCATGGAAGTGGACACTCCCGTGATGATAATTTTGGTAATGTCATCGAACACTTCTACGACAGCACAGGTATGATTATCTTGATTCTGTCATAAATTTGTCACTGATGTACATGCATGACAAAAACGCGACCTACTATGACAAACACGTATCATCACGGAAGTGTATTTTTTTTTGTAGTGTAGGGTCCATACTTTTGCTAGTGCAATCTCTCAACAGTGCTAATATAATTGGATCATATAACCATCCCTCACCATGCAACGAAGAATCACCCCAAAGTTCACTTTCTAGCGGAGAACATAAGAAGAAATTGTTTGTAGGGTACGAAACCACCTCAAAGCTATTCTTTCCGATCATCTATACAAGAGTTCGTACAAAAATAACCACAAGTTATCCTTTCCGATTGATCTATCTAAGAGTTCGTACTAAAATAACACCATATGATACACATCAACCAACTCTAATGTCACCTAGAAACTCTAATGTCACCGCGAGTATCCGTGAGTTGATTATGTGATATGCATCAAACAATTTCAGATTCATAATACTCAATCCAACACAAAGGACCTCAAAGAGTGCCCCATGATTTCTACAGGAGAAACAAGGATGAGAACGTGCATCAACCCCTATGCATAGATTACCCAAATGTCACCTCGGGAATCTGTGAGTTGAGTGCCAAAACACATATCAAGTGAAGCAATATGATACCCCATTGTCACCACGGGTATTCACAGCAAGACATACATCAAGTGCTCTCAAATCCATAAAAGTATCCAATCCGTTAACAACAAAGTCTCAAAGGGAAAACTCAATTCACCACAACAAGATAGAGAGGGAGAAACACCATATGATCCAACTATATTAACTAAGCTTAGGATACATCAACATCATGCCAAATCAAGAACACGAGAGAGATATATTAAACACATAGCTGCTGGTACAAACCCACAGCCCCAAGGGTGGACTACTCCCTCCTCATCATGGTGGCCGCCAGGATGATGAGTATGGCCACCAGTTATGATTTCCCCCTCCGGCAAGGTGCCGGAACAGGGTCTAGATTGGTTTTTAGTATCTACAAAGGCTTGCGGCGGAGGAACTTCTGATCTAGGGTTATTTCTGGGGGTTCTGTATTTATAGGTTTTTTGGCTTTGGTTTCACACGAAGATGGGCGTCGAGGTGAGCACAACCCACCTACACACGGGAAGGGCCCAAGCACGCCCTGGTGGGTTGTGCTCTCCTCCTTCACCTTTTGGCCCTCCCATGAAGCAACTAGTGCCTCTTTTGTTCCAAAAAATCATCAAAAAGTTTTGTTGCATTTGGACAACTTTTATTTCTGCACAAAAAACAACAACACGGTAGTTCTGCTGAAAACAGCATCAGTCCGGGTTAGTTCCATCCAAATCATACCAATGTTGGGGAACGTTGCAGAAAATTAAAATTTTTTCTACGGTTTCACCAAGATCCATCTATGAGTTCATCTAAGAAATGAGTCAAGGGAGAGAGATTGCATCTACATACCACTTGTAGATCGCGTGCGGAAGCGTTCAAGGGAAGGGTGATGATGGAGTCGTACTCGCCGTGATTCAGATCACCGATGACCAAGTGCTGAACGGACAGCACCTCCGCGTTCAACACACGTACGGGACGGGAGACGTCTCCTCCTTCTTGATCCAGCAAGGGGGGAAGGAGAGGTTGATGATTATCCAGCAGCATGACGGCGTGGTGGTGGATGCAGCAGAACTCCGGCAGGGCTTCACCAAGCTGCTGCGAGAGGAGGACGAGGTGTAGCAGGGGGAGGGAGGCGCCAATGCACAGGGTGCGGCTGCTCTCCCCCCTGCCCTCCTTTATATAGGCCCCCAGGGGGGCGCCGGCCCTGGGAGATGCCATCTCCCAAGGGGGGTGGAGTGCCCCCCAAGGCAAGTGGGGCGCCCCCCCCCCACCCTAGGGTTTCAACCCTAGGCGCAGGGGGTGGGCCTAGGGGGGCGCACCAGCCCACTATGGGCTGGTTCCCCTCCCCACTTCAGCCCTTGGGGCCCTCCGGGATAGGTGGCCCCACCCGGTGGACCCCCGGGACCCTTCCGGTGGTCCCGGTACAATACCGGGTGACCCCGAAAACTTCCCGATGGCCGAAACAACATTTCCTATATATAATTCTTTACCTCTGGACCATTCCGGAACTCCTCGTGACGTCCGGGATCTCATACGGGACTCCGAACAACATTCGGTATGCTGCATACTCATATTCATACAACCCTAGCGTCACCGAACCTTAAGTGTGTAGACCCTACGGGTTCGGGAGACACGTAGACATGACCGAGATGACTCTCGGGCAATAACCAACAGCGGGATCTGGATACCCATGTTGGCTCCTACATGCTCCTCGATGATCTCATCGGATGAACCACGATGTCGAGGATTAAACAACCCCGTATACAATTCCCTTTGTTAATCGGTACGTTACTTTCCCGAGACTCGATCGTCGGTATCCCAATACCTCGTTCACTCTCGTTACCGGCAAGTCACTTTACTCGTACTGTAATGCATGATCCCGTGACCAACCACTTGGTCACTTTGAGCTCATTATGATGATGCATTACCGAGTGGGCCCAGAGATACCTCTCCGTCATACGGAGTGACAAATCCCAGTCTCGATCCGTGTCAACCCAACAGACACTTTCGGAGATACCTGTAGTGCACCTTTATAATCACCCAGTTACGTTGTGACGTTTGGTACACCCAAAGCACTCCTACGGCATCCAGGAGTTACACGATCTCATGGTCTAAGGAAAGGATACTTGACATTGGAAAAGCTCTAGCAAACGAACTACACGATCTTGTGCTATGTTTAGGATTGGGTCTTGTCCATCACATCATTCTCCTAATGATGTGATCCCGTTATCAACGACATCCAATGTCCATAGCCAGGAAACCATGACTATCTGTTGATCAACGAGCTAGTCAACTAGAGGCTTACTAGGGACATATTATGGTCTATGTATTCAAACGTGTATTACGATTTCCGGATAATACAGTTATAGCATGAATAAAGACAATTATCATGAACAAAGAAATATAATAATAATACTTTTATTATTGCCTCTAGGGCATATTTCCAACAGTCTCCCACTTGCACTAGAGTCAATAATCTAGTTACATTGTGATGAATCGAACACCCATAGAGTTCTGGTGTTGATCATGTTTTGCTCGCGAGAGAGGTTTAGTCAACGGATCTGCGACATTCATATCCGTATGTACTTTGCAAATATCTATGTCTCCATCTTGAACATTTTCACGGATGTAGTTGAAGCGACGCTTGATGTGCCTGGTCTTCTTGTGAAACCTGGGCTCCTTGGCAAGGGCAATAGCTCCAGTGTTGTCACAGAAGAGTTTGATATGACTCCTAGGTCGGTGATGAAATCCTTCACCAAAATTTCTTCATGCGCTGCCTCTGAGGCTGCCATGTACTCCGCTTCACATGTAGATCCTGCCACGACGCTCTGCTTGCAGCTGCACCAGCTCACTGCTCCACCATTCAACATATACACGTATCCGGTTTGTGACTTAGAGTCATCCAGATCTGTGTCGAAGCTAGCGTCGACGTAACCCTTTACGACTAGCTCTTTGTCTCCTCCATAAACGAGAAACATGTCCTTTGTCCTTTTCAGGTACTTCAGGATATTCTTGACTGCTGTCCAGTGTTCCTTGCCGGGATTACTTTGGTACCTTCCTACCAAACTTACGGCAAGGTTTACATCAGGTCTGGTACACAGCATGGCATACATAATAGATCCTATGGCTGAAGCATAGGGGATGACACTCATCTCTTCTTTATCTTTTGCCGTGGTCGGGGACTGAGCCGAGCTCAATCTCACACCCTGCAACACAGGCAAGAACCCTTTCTTGGACTGATCCATTTTGAACTTCTTCAAAATCTTATCAAGGTATGTGCTCTGTGAAAGACCTATGAGGCGTCTCGATCTATCCCTATAGATCTTGATGCCTAATATGTAAGCAGCTTATCCAAGGTCCTTCATTGAAAAACACTTATTCAAGTAGGCCTTAATGCTGTCCAGAAGTTCTATATCATTTCCCATCAAGAGTATGTCATCTACATATAATATGAGAAATGCTACAGAGCTCCCACTCACTTTCTTGTAAACGCAGGCTTCTCCATAAGTTTGCATAAACCCAAACGCTTTGATCATCTCATCAAAGCGAATGTTCCAACTCCGAGATGCTTGCACCAGCCCATAAATAGATCGCTGGAGCTTGCATAATTTGTTAGCATTGTTAGGATCGACAAAACCTTCCGGCTGCATCATATATAGCTCTTCCTTAAGATGTCCGTTAAGGAATGCCGTTTTGACGTCCATCTGCCATATCTCATAATCATAGTATGCGGCAATTGCTAACATGATTCGGACGGACTTCAGCTTCGCTACTGGAGAGAATGTCTCGTCTTAGTCAATCCCTTGAACTTGTCGATAACCCTTAGCGACAAGTCGAGCTTTATAGATGGTAACATTTCCATCCGCGTCCGTCTTCTTCTTAAAGATCCATTTGTTTTCTATCGCTCGCCGATCATCGGGCAAGTCTGTCAAAGTCCATACTTTGTTTTCATACATGGATTCTATCTCGGATTTCATGGCTTCAAGCCATTTGTTGGAATCTGGGCCCGCCATCGCTTCTTCATAGTTCGAAGGTTCACCGTTGTCTAACAACATGATTTTCAGGACAGGGTTGCCGTACCACTCTGGTGCGGAACGTGTCCTTGTGGACCTACGAAGTTCAGTAGCAACTTGATCCGAAGTACCTTGATCATCATCATTATTTTCCTCTTTAGTTGGTGTAGGCATCACAGGAACATTTTCCTGAGCTGCACTGCTTTCCCGTTCGAGAGGTAGTACTTCATCGAGTTCTACTTTCCTCCCACTTACTTCTTTCGAGAGAAACTCTTTTTCCAGAAATGATCCGTTCTTGGCAACAAAGATCTTGCCCTCGGATCTTAAGTAGAAGGTATACCCAATGGTTTCCTTAGGGTATCCTATGAAGACGCATTTTTCTGACTTGGGTTCGAGCTTTTCAGGTTGAAGTTTCTTGACATAAGCATCGCATCCCCAAACTTTTAGAAACGACACCTTAGGTTTCTTCCCAAACCATAATTCATACGGTGTCGTCTCAACGGATTTAGATGGTGCCCTATTTAAAGTGAATGTAGCTGTCTCTAGAGCGTATCCCCAAAATGATAGCGGTAAATCGGTAAGAGACATCATAGACCGCACCATATCCAATAGAGTGTGATTACGACGTTCGGACACACCGTTACGCTGAGGTGTTCCAGGCGGCATGAGTTGTGAAACGATTCCACATTTCCTTAAGTGTGTACCAAATTCGTGACTTAAATATTCTCCTCCATGATCTGATCATAGGAACTTTATCTTTCGGTCACGTTGATTCTCTACCTCATTCTGAAATTCCTTGAACTTTTCAAAGGTCTCAGACTTGTGTTTCATTAAGTAGACATACCCATATCTACTCAAGTCATCAGTGAGAGTAAGAACATAACGATATCCTCCGTGAGCCTCAACGCTCATTGGACCGCACACATCGGTATGTATGATTTCCAACAAGTTGGTTGCTCACTCCATTGTTCCGGAGAACGGAGTCTTGGTCATTTTGCCCATGAGGCATGGTTCGCATGTGTCAAATGATTCATAATCGAGAGACTCTAAAAGTCCATCAGCATGGAGCTTCTTCATGCGCTTGACACCAATGTGACCAAGGCGGCAGTACCACAAGTATGTGGGACTATCGTTATCAACTTTACATCTTTTGGCATTCACACTATGAATATGTGTAATATTACGCTCGAGATTCATTAAGAATAAACCATTGACCATAGGGGCATGACCATAAAACATATCTCTCATATAAATAGAACAACCATTATTCTCGGATTTAAATGAGTAGCCATCTCGTATCAAACGAGATCCAAATACAATGTTCATGCTCAAACTTGGCACTAAATAACAATTATTAAGGTTTATAACTAATCTCGTAGGTAAATGTAGAGGTAGCGTGCCGACGGCGATCACATCGACCTTGGAACCATTCCTGACGCGCATCGTCACCTCGTCCTTCGCCAGTCTCCGCTTATTCCGCAGCTCCTGCTGTGAGTTACAAATATGAGCAACGGCACCGGTATCAAATACCCAGGAGTTACTACGAGTACTGGTAAGGTACACATCAATTACATGTATATCAACTATACCTTTGGTGTTGCCGGCCTTCTTATCCGTTAAGTATTTGGGGCAGTTCCGCTTCCAGTGACCCTTCCCCTTGCAATAAAAGCACTCAGTCTCAGGCTTGGGTCCATTCTTTGACTTCTTCCCAGTAACTGGCTTACCGGGCGCGGCAACATCCTTGCCGTCCTTCTTGAAGTTCTTCTTGCCCTTGCCCTTCTTGAACTTAGTGGTCTTATTGACCATCAACACTTGATGTTCCTTTTTGATTTCAACCTCTGCTGACTTCAGCATTGAAAATACTTTAGGAATGGTCTTCACCATCCCCTGCATATTGTAGTTCATCACAAAGCTCTTGTAGCTTGGTGGGAGCGACTGAAGGATTTTGTCAATGACCGCCTCGTCCGGGAGGTTAATGTCCAGCTGGGACAGGCGGTTGTGCAACCCAGACATTTTGAGTATGTGCTCACTGACAGAACTGTTTTCCTCCATCTTACAACTATAGAACTTGTCGGAGACTTCATATCTCTCGACCCGGGCATGAGCTTGGAAAACTAGTTTCAGCTCCTCGAACATCTCATATGCTCCGTGTTGCTCAAAACGCTTTTGGAGCCCCGGTTCTAAGCTGTAAAGCATGCCGCACTGAACGAGGGAGTAATCATCAGCGCGAGACTGCCAAGCGTTCATAACGTCTTGGTTCTCTGGGACGGGAGCGTCACCTAGCGGTCCTTCTAGGAAATATTGTTTCCTGGCAGCTATGAGGATGATCCTCAGGTTCCGGACCCAGTCCGTATAGTTGCTGCCATCATCTTTCAGCTTGGTTTTCTCTAGGAACGCGTTGAAGTTCATGTTGACATGAGCGTTGGCCATTTGATCTACAAGACATATTTGCAAAGGTTTTAGCTAAGTTCATGATAATTAAGTTCATCTAATCAAATTATTTCAATGAACTCCCACTCAGATTAGACACCCCTCTAGTCATCTAAGTGTTACACGATCCGAGTCGACTAGGCCGTGTCCGATCATCACGTGAGACGGACTAGTCATCGTCGGTGAACATCTTCATGTTGATCGTATCTTCCATACGACTCGTGTTCGACCTTTCGGTCTCTGTGTTTCGAGGCCATGTCTGTACATGCTAGGCTCGTCAAGTTAACCCTAAGTGTTTTGCATGTGTAAAACTGTCTTCAACCCATTGTATGTGAACGTAAGGATCTATCACACCCGATCATCACGTGGTGCTTCGAAACGACGAACTTTAGCAACAGTGCACAGTTAGGGGAGAACACTTCTTCAAATTTTGTAAGGGATCATCTTATTTACTACCGTCGTTCTAAGTAAACAAGATGCATAAACATAATAAACATCACATGCAATTATATAGTAGTGACATGATATGGCCAATATCATATAGCTCCATTGATCTCCATCTTCGGGGCTCCATGATCATCTTGTCACCGGCATGACACCATGATCTCCATCATCATGATCTCCATCATCGTGTCTTCATGAAGTTCTCACGCCAACGACTACTTCTACTTCTATGGCTAATGCGTTTAGCAATAAAGTAAAGTAATTTACATGGCGTTCTGCAATGACACGCAGGTCATACAAAAAATAAAGACAACTCCTATGGCTCCTGCCGGTTGTCATACTCATCGACATGCAAGTCGTGATTCCTATTACAAGAACATGATCTCATACATCACAATATATCATTCATCATTCATCACAACTTCTGGCCATATCACATCACATGACAATTGCTGCAAAAACAAGTTAGACGTCCTCTAATTGTTGTTGCATCTTTTACATGGCTGCAATTGGGTTCTAGCAAGAATGTTTTCTTACCTACGAATAAACACAACATGATTTTTTCAACTTCTATTTACCCTTCATAAGGACCCTTTTCATCGAATCCGCTCCAACTAAAGTGGGAGAGACAGACACCCGCCAGCCACCTTATGCAACTAGTGCATGTCTGTCGGTGGAACCGGTCTCACGTAAGCGTACGTGTAAGGTTGGTCCGGGCCGCTTCATCCCACAATACCGCTGAAGCAAGAAAAGACTAGTAGTGGCAAGCAAGTTGACAAGATCTATGCCCACAACAAAATTGTGTTCTACTCGTGCAATAGAGAACTACGCATAGACCTAGCTCATGATGCCACTGTTGGGGAACGTTGCAGAAAATTAAAATTTTTCCTACGGTTTCACCAAGATCCATCTATGATTTCATCTAAGAAATGAGTCAAGGGAGAGAGATTGCATCTACACACCACTTGTAGATCGTGTGCGGAAGCGTTCAAGGGAAGGGTGATGATGGAGTCGTACTCGCCGTGATTCAGATCACCGATGACCAAGTGCTGAACGGACAACACCTCCGCGTTCAACACACGTACGGGACGGGAGAATCTCCTCCTTCTTGATCCATCAAGGGGGAAGGAGACGTTGATGATGATCCAGCAGCACGACGGCGTGGTGGTGGATGCAGCAGAACTCCGGCAGGGCTTCGCCAAGCTGCTGCGAGAGGAGGACGAGGTGTAGCAGGGGGAGGGAGGCGCCAATGCACAAGGTGCGGCTGCCCTCCCCCTGCCCTCCTTTATATAGGCCCCTAGGGGGGGCGCTACCCTGGGAGATGCCATCTCCCAAGGGAGGCAGCGGCCATGGGGGTGGAGTGCCCCCCAAGGCAAGTGGGGCGCCCCCCCACCCTAGGGTTTCAACCCTAGGCGCAGGGGGTGGGCCTAGGGGGGCGCACCAGCCCACTATGGGCTGGTTCGCCTCCCCACTTCAGCCCTTGGGGCCCTCCGGGATAGGTGGCCCAACATTCTCCTATGATCTTGTGCTATGCTTAGGATTGGGTCTTGTCCATCACATCATTCTCCTAATGATGTGATCCCGTTATCAACGACATCCAATGTCCATAGCCAAGAAACCATGACTATCTGTTGATCAACGAGCTAGTCAACTAGAGGCTTACTAGGGACATATTATGGTCTATGTATTCACACATGTATTACGATTTCCGGATAATACAGTTATAGCATGAATAAAGACAATTATCATGAACAAAGAAATATAATAATAATACTTTTATTATTGCCACTAGGGCATATTTCCAACAACCAAAACCATATAAAATTGTTATAAACATGGCATGAATACTTCATCAACTATAAATACGATGGAGGCGTATGAGGGACTCTCAATTAAAGCACCAGTGCTAGTATCAAAACCGGCAAACCTTGGGGTAGGGGGGCAAGTTATCGATCTCGAATCGAGGGTAACAGGAATGAAGGAGACGATGTTACCTAGGTTTGGGCCCGCTTGATGGAGGTAAAACCCTACGTCCTCCTCTTGTTTATATTGAAGGAGATGTATCATGTACAAAGTTGATCTACCTCAAGATCGTAATGTGTGTGTAACTCTAGGGCTAGGCGAATAATTTTTTGTGTCTAAGTCCCCTCTACGGGCTAAACCCTATGGCTTATATACATGCCAGGGAGGGTATCTAGGGTTACAAGTTTCGCATCTAGGAGCAAGGCGGCAGGAGAGATCTTGGAGTATACGTCAAGTCTTCGGTGGAGGTAGTCTTGATCATGCCTCCTGTGTACGGCCTCCGGAGTCCATCTTGAGTACGAGCGAGGGCCCGTCGGCTCAACCTGATGAACATGGGCCGACAAGGTTAGTACCCCCTTATCCAGGACACCGTCACTCATCTTGTTCCTTTCCACTATCATCGTGCAGGTCTACTCTCTCTTCAGACTCCTACCAGGCGTTGCTATCACCGCTTGTCTGATGTCGATGGTGACAACCGTCGACGAGTACTACAATGTCACCTGGTGGTTGTCTATATGTTACCGTTGAAAGTGGCACCACAGAAGAAAACCCCAATGGACCTCAATGCAGTTCAGTTAAATCACCATGTATCCTTCTTAGTCTCGTCAAAATCATCTCAAACTACTTTATTTCTACTAAACTAGTCATTGGTAATTTTCAAGTGTCCAATTTGTCGAGACCTCAGAGGCTTATGCAACTGGGACAACGTTCTGAAGAACAATTGCTTCTCCTTTTTTTCACCAAACTATCTAGAAAGAACGACATGCTTCCAATGGAATCTTGTTCATCAAGTGCCTGATTTATTGTTAGTTCATTATAGTTTTTCCATAACTATGTATTCCCTTATTGACTGAACAAGGTGTAGATCTAACATACTTTCAGTTGCCTCTAATTTTTTTCATCATGTTTTCAAAGAGTTTCCTACTGGTGCAACCCACATGTCCTTTTAATATGTCTTGATTTCGTACAGATTTCAACCTAGAACATGTACTGGCATTTTACCTACTATTGAACCAGTACCTAAGGATACATAAGTTCTGTTTGGATACCAATTTTTATATTCATGTCTACCTATCAATAATTTTCAAGTATTGTCACATGACACTTCTTACATTTCAGTATTAAGCATACACATCGTGATCTCAAATATATTCTTCTTTTCGAAAGAATATACAATTAATAATTCTCTGTAAGAATACTTCTTTATTTACTTGCATGTTTCCCAGGTCATTCCCTGCTTTGCAAGAAATGCTTTCTTAAAACACATTAGCATTACAAGATCTGCTTGACTCAAGTTACATCCTTGCTTGAGACAAAAGAAGGATTCAGTTTTGTTGTCGATGTCACCAACAATCTAGAAAAAACATATTTCACTCACAACTGCATATCTATCTAGCTACTCACTTGTCCAGCTATTCATCCATGAATGTGTCTTACTACCATAGTTCTGTCCAAATTCTCTTCTCTTGTACTTTCACATTTTTATAGTACTATCATTACTTACTACTTGTACTGATACAACATTCTTTACTCCTTCCCCTTAAGTTCCACCTTGCTATCTCACTAACCTTTCTTATGTACATGTCATAGCTTATTTATAATGGGATAAAACATAGAAACAAATTGTGGGAAGAATTCGTACTACATATGGGAAAATTGAAATCTGGAAAGACATTGGTCAAGCAATTGAATTTATGAAGCGTAGTGTTCGCGTGTAGTGCTAACGAAAAATCTAATTCGCCCTCTCCCGGTGCATGATCATAAGAGTGAGAGGATCGAGAGACCTGCTCTCCAGCATGCCAATGCACATCTGCATTTGGGATGGAGTAGACTATGGTGGCAGCACAAATAGTGAGAAGAGGTGCAAACCTTAACTTGATTTTGGTGTTTCATGGGTTGCATCCAGTAGAGTCATATATATAGAAGAACCCACGTTATCTTGTGTCACGATCACGATCCAACCCAACTAGGTTTCCAAACTTATCGACTAAAACCAAAAAAATAAAACTGAATAAGGAAGTGCACAACAGTGAGGCCTCAGACTGAATTTCAACGGAGCATTCACGAGCATGTCTTATGCCTGTGAATTTTGCCCTGGCCTGTGCCCGAGCCCTGCGAGGCGAGGTGAACACACGCATATGGTGTTCTCTTTCTCTCCTCTATCCCAATCACAAGGTGTAGTGTGGAGACTCCACCATATAAGTTGGCCTTGCATCACCTCCACTAGCGATAGGGCACATAGGCGCAGGGGAACGCACCTAGGCAATCACATGATTGCCTCGCGATTCGGATACATGATTTATCTAATGCATGTGGTTAGTGCTATATTACTACGCATGGAGATCCATGCATGTGGCTTTTGGTAGAATGCCTGCTCCACCCATCCCCCCATGTTATTTTAACTTCCAAATTTTAATCTATTAACTTTTCCACCAAAAGTTTAATTTTGGCATTGTTTGCATATTTTTGTTCCTTACGACGAATGTTTGAAACATGAGCACTCTTGAATATGTTTTGACAAGTTCTATGTTTCTCCAAGTTTCAAATACTGAAACATGCTACTCTTATTTGTAATATTAAGTTTTTGGAAAATTTTATCAAGTTTCACATGAATTAGCTAAGTTTGTAATATTAACTTTCTATTTAGGTTTTAGGGTTTAAGTTTAGCTTTGAAACTTGGTGATCTATCATTCATTTTACTAAATTTCAACAGTTGAAACTTTGTGAATTTTTTAAAGCTTGTCAAAAATGTATTCAAGAGTTCTCTTGTTTCAAAGCCCTCGTATTACGAAACGTGAATATGCAATCAAAACAAAAATTGAACTTTAAATTCAAAAGATATAATCGATTCAAATTTGAAAGTAAAAAAATCCATAGGATATGAGGTGGGCTAAGCATGTAGTCTCTTCCAAAAGTTGCATGCATGGACCATATATAAGGTAATTAAGAGTTAAACACATGAACTGACCAACCGAGTTCTCGAATCTTGATCCAATGTGTGGTCCACAACACCCTAGAGAGGTGTGTGCTTTGAGATTTAGTAGAATTTATCTATTGGACTAATTCGACATTAAGCTAACCTAAGATGTGAAGTTTTAGTCTAGCATGTGTGACAGAGGCGTTAAAGTCTGGTCACAAAGGGAAGTACTCGCTCCGTAAAGAAATAAAAGAGCGTTTAGATCATCAAAGTAGTGATATAAACGCTCTTATATTTCTTTACAGAGGGAGTATCATACAATAGTATCGTGCGTACTCCCTCTATCTCGGTGTATAGGACGTGCACGTAGTCTTACGTCCTCGATTTAACTACCTAAATAGTATTATATGTCATCAAAGTATATCATTGGATTCATACACAAATGTAGTTTTAATATTATTTTTATTACATATATCACATATTTAGCTAGTTAAATTGACGACCTAAGACTACCTGCACTGCATGCCTTATGCACCGAGACCGAGGGAGTATAATATTACCTCCATGGTGTGTAGTATCAGGTTGGTCATAGTGGGTGTAACTTAGGGCTAGTTTTTTGAGCTATCCTGTGAAAATAAGTTCCAGATAAGCACCTATCAAAATAAAGCTCCAAATAATAAGCCACTCAGTTCTTTTCAATGCCTGTGTTTTAGTTTATCCATGGTATGGTCAATGAAAAGTCTATATTACCATTGGACTATATTGTTGTTCTATTTAAATGGTATCCCATTATTATTTTCTCATTTTGCTACCCATGTGAACATAAATTCGACTTTCAAACAACACAACATGTTATAATCAAACATAGGAAGATTGTACACTCGTACACTACATCCGGGAAATTTGAGCAATTATCATCATTGCACACTCCTCTTGACTAGTTCTTAATAATTGCATCTAGCAACAACTGAGCATACCATTGGTGATATTCTCACTTCTTTAGCTTGTTGATTGTCAAAATGAGGTGGTAACAGTTTTGTTAATAGTACTTACTAAGATAGTAAGGTGCTGCCTACATTCACATAATCTACATGTTTAGAAAGGTGCTAAACATAAGCATGGCTACTATCATTGACACATTGGTAATACCTAGTCGACTAGATGGGACCACAGATCAGTTCAAGGAATCCCACCTCCCTCAGGCATGGTAAGATTTGGAGGGCGAATGTGGAACCACAATGCAGATTCTTGTCTTCGCTAGTGTTGCATGGCAAGATCCTAATGGCTGGGAACCTTGGCATGTGAGGATGCCCCCACAACCCGTTTTGTAGTCTTTGTCACATCCACCTAGAATGTTCATGCACTATTGCAGGCACTGCTCCTTCATGACTGAGGTTAGGAGATCGATCAGCCATTGGAATGGTTTAACCACCGCCATTGCCCAACTCTGGATCAACAGGGTCGTCAACCGGAGTGGGGCGGTGACCGCCAGAGTGGAGCACTTGCCCAACCATAGCGGGGAAAAAGATGGAGACCGGGAATGGGAAGGGCAACGCCAGAGCAAGGGGCGGTAGGGGAGATGGGGGCCTACTGTCACAGCCTGATTTTCGGCCCTTTATTTTTCTTTTGTTTTTCCGAGGTTTTTGCCCGAGTTTTCTTTTTCCGTGGCTCTGTGGTCTGGAAACTGAAGAAGATGACCTCTTCTTTTCTTTCAGAGTGGCTTGCCATTCCCAAATATTTCCCTAGACCCTGTCGTTTCCTTCCTAGCCCAAATCCCAATATTCTTTTTATTGAGAATATTCCTTTTCTATTAAGGGAATAACTCCAATTGCCCTAGGTTGTGAAGCAACCTATATTTCACTCACTCCTAAAATTCCCAAATAATTCTCATAATGTTTTTGGGTCATATATTGATCAAATATGGCAAAACTTTTAATTTCCATGTTAAAAAATAATCCTCCAATAATTCATTTCCTATTCTGCCCTAAATGGCACTTTGTGAAGGAAGTGTCATTTATATTTTTCCTATTGACTCCCAACCTTTTTTGGCATGTTTATATGTCCAAATAATTTCCCCATGCACAAGTTCAAATTTATTTGCCTCGCCAATCTTCCTCAGTGATTTTTCAAAGTTTCTATCAAACATAAAGCTTTGTGAAGGAAGTACTAGCTAGGAGTACTCAAATGAGTTGAACTTTTGCACACTCCTTAATGTGCTCATATTAACCACTTCCACCCATTTGCAGACCCATCCAATTAACTATGTAAGCACAGGAGCAAATCTTTGTTTCTGGCAATATTTTCAGGTTGTGAAGCAAGTATACTTTATATTGCTTCAAAAATCCTGATAAATTACCAGATCATTCTATTACCCATAGAAAATCTCTCCACACATTTTGGCATCATTTCAAATGATCCATTTGACCACCATAATTATTCCAAGTTTCTGTCCAGAGAAGATGTTTGTGAAGCAAGTGCTATTTTGGCTTGTCCATTTAGCATAATCTTTTTACAGCATCTTAATATGACCAGATGACTAAGCCTTGCCCAATTTTAGCTCAAGTGGACACTCCATGTGAGTGCATCTTGATGATCTTCATTTCTGACCAGATTATGTGGTTGTTAAGCAACTACATTAAATCTTTATCCGTTTACCCTCCCAACCTCCAGGATCATATTACTTCCTATCCTAAACATCCCAGACATCTTGTTTGGCCTCCAGCAAGTCCCTATTGACCTCATTGAGCCGATGAAATTTACTGCAATAAACTTCATAGGGTCATTTCTTTCTAAACAAAGCCTCTTTCACCTAGTTACCACCTCAGTAGAAACCACCTTACGCAGGACTTACCACTAGACATCGTTTGCCAGCTGTTTGCCTCATGGACATGCCAGCACTGGTGGTGACCACCATTTTGGCATGCATGAGCGCGTCCAGTGGCCGTTTGTTCTCGGGCCCCTCCTCCTCTTACTGTCTTTGGGCCTGTGAGCATGTCCCTTGGCTTCCTCCCACCGTTGCCGTTCTCCTGGACCCCTCCCCCCCTCCGTCTGCTTGCTCACCGACGCTCGCCGACGAGCGCCCACGGGAGCACAGTGCTCCGACATGCTTTAATGGCGCTCGGCTTCTTCCTCTTCTTCCCCTCGACCCCTTCTACCTCGTGAGCTCCTCCCTGTGCCCTCCCCGTCGTTTTCCCCGAGCCCCTGCGCGCGGGCACGCGTCCGCGGCGCCGGACACGCGTCGCCGGCGGTGCCAGCTCGGCTCCCTCGCCCGCGGTTATTTAGGCCATCCCAGAGCCTCTCCGAGCACCCAACTAGCCTAGCCTCTCTCCCTGGACCTCGCCTACCCTCTCCATTAAGCTCGAGGAGCTCCCGTTGCCGTCCATTCCCGCCATGGCCGCCGTCTCTGTCCTCCCCGATTCCGGCTGTTAGGGTAGGTAGTTCTATACCGTATGTGCCCATGTATAGCCGCCATACGGTATAGCCAGGTCGTGCAGCAGTTGATAGCGGAGTGGCGCACGACGTGTGGTAGTGGCACACGCATGATCTCGCTCGGCAGCAGTAGTAAACTGTATATATACCGCAGCCTTGAGCTTAATCAAAGTGTGTTGAATCTCATTCTTCTCTTCCCTCTTAACATGGCATCAGATGCCCCGGACCTGCACAATCCCTTCGCGCAGGCTCCTGATCCTGCTTCCGCTTCCGCCATGGATGAGAATCCCGTCCTCTCTCCCCGCTCCTCTATCGACGGCGCTGCTGGCATACTCGCCGCTGCCGCCGGCGCTCTTGACGCCGAACCTCTTCAGCAGGCCGCGCCAGTCGCCCCAACTGTCACCCCACCCATCGTCCCTGCTCCCTCTCCTTTCCCCTCCGCCATTCTCCAAACTGTCGACATTCGTCGTCATGTTCCCGTCGTTCTGGACCTTCTCTCCGGCAACTACTCGCAGTGGAGGCGCCACTTCGACACGGTGCTCGGCATGTTTGGGCTCCGCGCGCATGTTGATGCCGCTGCGGTCCCTCGCCCCCGTGATCCGGAGTGGCAGATGGCCGACCACACCGTCGTACACTAGTTGTACACCACCATCTCGCCGGAGCTTCTCGAGGCGGTGATGCAGCCGGAGGACACGGCCCTGACCGTGTGGCGCGCCGTCGACGACCTCTTTCGCAACAACCAGTTAGCACGCGCCGTCTACATCGACGCCGAGTACCATGCCGTCGTCCAGGGGGACATGACCGTGATGCAGTACTGCACCCGGCTCAAGAGCTTTGCCGACCAGCTCCGCGACCTGGGGCAGCCGGTGACGGACACGCGTCAGCTTTTTCATCTCCTTCGCGGTCTGAACCGCCAATACCACACTGTCATCCCTCACATCACCTCCCAGAACCCGCTGCCGTCGCTGCTACAGGTGCGCTCGTTTCTCCTCTTGGAGGAACACCGCGCCGAACAGACTGCTCGTCTGCAGTCCGCCCATGCTCTCTGGGCTGGCCGCGGCTCCTCTACTCCGCCGGCTCCGGCTCCACCAGCACCCCTCCCGGCAATGACAACACCTCGCGTGGGCGCGGGCGCCAGCGCCGCCGTGGTCGCGGAAACGGCGGCCCTCCTGCTTCGCCCGCCCAACCGGCAGCGCGCGCGCCCATCTGCCCTGCACCGGCGCCCGGCGCCAACTCGTGGACGGGGTTGGTTCAGGCCTGGCCCATGCAATGGCGTGCCCCCGGCTCTGGTGTGCTTGGGCCGCGGCCGGGCACGCCGCACCAGCAGGCCATGTTCGCGGCGCCTACCCCCTATGGCTACGGCGCTCCTGGCAGCGCTCCTCCAGGCTACGGTGCTCCCGGCGGGCCTCCTCCTGGCTATGGGTCGCCTCCTGCCTACGGTTCTTCGGGCGCTAGTTCGTCTACTGCACCGCCGCAGCCGTGGGACATGCAGTCCCTCCAGGCGGCCCTCCACAGCGCCACGGCAGGCCCCTCTTCGTCAGGCACCTCTCCCGAGTGGTACCTTGATTCTGGTGCTTCCGCTCACATGTCTTCGAACCATGGTAACCTTCATTCCCTCCGTCCTTTTCATTCCTCCTCCAAGATCATCGTGGGAAGTGGTGCCCATCTTCCCATAACCCATGTTGGGGATGGGGCTCTCATCCAGGGCACCTCCCCTATTCAACTACGAAACGTTCTTGTCTCGCCCTCTCTCATTACAAACTTACTTTCAGTTCGTCAAATTTGCCGTGATAACCCTGTTTCCGTCGAGTTTGACAAGTTTGGTTTCTCTGTCAAGGATCTTCGAGCCAAGGTGGTGATCCTCCGCTGTGATTCTGATGGTGATCTCTACCCCGTTCGGCGCCCCACGCTTCCTCCTCGCCATGCCTTCGCCGGTCTCGCCGACACCACCTTGTGGCACCAACGCCTCGGCCACGCCTCACTCCGTCTGGTCGCCGATCACCTCTCTGTTGGGTTCAGCAAGTCTGCACCCCACTCTTGCCACGCCTGTCGCTTAGGCAAGCACGCCCGCTTGCCTTTTAGTAGCTCTTCCAGCATTAGCATGTTTCCCTTCCATGTTTTGCATCTTGATGTATGGACATCTCCGGTTGTAAGCATATCTGGTTATGAATTCTACTTAGTTGTGCTTGATGATTACACCCACTATGTCTGGACTTCCCCACTCAAACGCAAATCTGATGTGCTTCCGGTTTTGCTAGATTTCTATGCGTATGTCAAGACACAGTTTCAACTCCCTGTCTTTTCCCTTCAGACCGACAATGGGCGTGAGTTCGACCGTGCCGCTGTCCGCTCTCTCCTCGCTCGCCACGGCACACATTTACGTCTTTCCTGCCCCTACACAAGTCAGCAAAACGGCAAGGCGGAGTGTATTCTACGTACGCTTAATGACAGTGTGCGCGCCCTTCTTTTTCACGCATCCATGCCCGCCAGGTTCTGGGCAGAAGCTCTTAACACGGCGACTTATCTAATCAACCGGGGGCCATGCCATGCTACCACCCCGCGCACTCCACATGAACTCCTCTTAGGCGTTGCTCCAGACTACTCCCTCCTTCGGGTCTTTGGGTGTTTGTGCTACCCAAATCTCACCTCCACTTCCAAGCACAAACTCCATCACCGGTCCCTTGCGTGTGTCTTTCTCGGCTAACCTTCCGACCACCGCGGGTACCGCTGCTTCGATCCCACGTCTCATCGCGTCATTACCTTTCGCCACGTCCACTTTCACGAGACAGTTTTTCCCTTCGCTACTCTCCCACCTTCTAACACCGCCGCTCCACCACCGCCTGCTTTTGCACCGCCCGTTTTGCAGGTACCCATGCTCGCGCAGCGCCCCAACGAGCGCAGTCCGTGTTCACGTGCGGCATCTGCATCGTCGTCGGCTGGCTCGGCCATCTCTATGCAGCGCGCGCCCTCAACGCGTTCGAGCTCCACCGGCTGCTCGTCATCCAGCGGCTCGGCGCCCTCTTCACCCACCGCACCCCCCATGCAGAGACATCGGGCCGCTACTCCGCTGATCGATGGCTCGGGCCCACGCCTCTCCGTCGCGGGCTCCTCGTCTTCCCCTGATGAGAGTGCTGCATCGAGCAGCTCTTCTACGACGCCGCCTCCGATTGCTCCGCCTTCCGCACCGCGGCGTATGGTGACGCGCGCCCAGACCGGTGTCTTCCGCCCCAACCCGCGCTACCACAACAGCCTCGTCGCCACCACGATCTCTGGAGAGGTCTTGCCGGTTCCCCCGTCGGTGCGCTTCGCCGTCCGCGACCCACACTAGTTTGCCGCCATGCACGACGAGTTCGACGCTCTTGTGCGCAACCGCACCTGGGAGCTGGTGCCTCGCCCCCCCGGCGCCAACCTCATCACCGGCAAATGGGTGTTCAAACACAAGTACAAGGCCGACGGGTCCCTCGAGCGCTACAAAGCCCGCTGGGTCGTGCGCGGGTTCCGGCAACGTGCCGGCGTGGATTACGGCGAGACCTTCTCGCCGGTCGTCAAGCCCGCCACCGTTCGCACTGTGTTGACCCTCGCTGCATCACGCGCCTGGCCGGTTCATTAGCTTGATGTATTCAATGCCTTCCTGCATGGTACGCTGGATGAGGAGGTCTACTGTCTTCAGCCGGCCGGCTTCGTTGATGCCGACAGGCCTCACCACGTCTGCCGCCTCTCCAAGTCCCTTTACGGCTTCAAGCAGGCGCCACGCGCGTGGTTCCTCCGTTTCGCCGGTTTTCTTCAGTCCATCGGCTTCTCTGCGACACGCTCGGTCTCGTCATTGTTCACTCGTCGCCACGGCCCCGACATCGCGTTCCTGCTCCTCTACATCGATGACATCATGCTCACCGCGTCCTCGCCCGCAGCGCTCCGCCACGTCGTCACTCAGCTCACTGGGGAGTTTGCCATGAAGGACCTCGGCCCTCTGCACTTGTTCCTCGGCATCCGTGTCACGCGCACGGCGGCGGGCTTCTTCCTCTGCCAGGAGCAGTATGCCGCAGACATTCTGGATCGTGCCGGCATGGACACCTGCCGCCCGTCTCCCACGCCGATCGACACCAAGGGCAAGTTGCCAACCGCCGATGGGCCCCGTGTTGCTGACCCCTCCGCCTATCGCAGCATCGCCGACACTCTACAGTATCTGACGATCACGCGCCCGGAGATCGCCTACGCCGTCCAGCAGATCTGCCTCCACATGCATGATCCCCGCGAGTGTCATCTCGGGTTGATCAAGCGTGTCCTCGGGTACGTGCGCGGCACGCCCGCCCTCGGTCTTCACCTCCGCGCCTCGCGTGTCCTGGACCTGCGGGCATTCACGGACGCCGACTGGGCTGGCTGCCCTGACACACGCCGCTCCACCTCTGGATTCTGCATCTACCTCGGCGACGCGCTCGTGTCTTGGTCGTCGAAGCGCCAGGCCATCGTCTCGCGTTCCAGCGTCGAAGCGGAATACCGCGGCGTTGCGAACGCCGTTGCTGAGTGCGTCTGGCTCCGACAACTACTCAGCGAGCTGCTTTCCCCCGTCGACAAGGCCACGCTGGTTTACTGTGACAACATCTCCGCTGTCTACCTGTCCGCCAACCCTGTTCACCATCGCCGGACAAAGCACGTCGAGCTGGATATCCTCTTCGTCCGCGAGCGGGTTGCGCTCGGCGAGTTCCGTGTTCTTCACATCCCCACACGACAGCAGCTCGCCGACATCATGACGAAAGGGCTGCCATCGAAAGTTTTCTCCGAATTCCGGTCCAGTCTTTGCGTCGCTTCCGCCGACGTCACGACTACGGGGGGGGGGGGGTGTTAGGGTAGGTAGTTCTATACCGTATGTGCCCATGTATAGCCGCCATACGGTATAGCCAGGTCGTGCAGCAGTTGATAGCGGAGTGGCACACGCATGATCTCGCTCGGCAGCAGCAGTAAACTGTATATATACCGCAGCCTTGAGCTTAATCAAAGTGTGTTGAATCTCATTCTTCTCTTCCCTCTTAACACCGGCGATGGCGAGCCTCCCCCTCCTCTTCTCCACCTCCTGTAGACTCCCCAATCCCCCTAGAGTCGCCCCATATCCCTCCCCCTCGTCGGAGATCCCCTGCGTCGCCGTCCCCAAATCTCAGCCGCCGCCAGCCGCTCCTCTGCAACCCCTCGCTGCGGCCACCCAGCCTTCCCCAGCACCGCCCTTCACCGGGAACGGGCATGGCTCGTCTCTGCCGTCCCGCCGGTGCCCTCAGCCGGGCGGGAGACGGCTGGAGCTGCCCGCCCCATCGCCGGCAGTGCGCCTCTCCGGTGCCTCCTCTGTTCTGGTCGGGAGCAGGGAGAGGAGGAATAAGACACGGGCCAGGTGGGCGTTAACCCTGCACGTGGACCCCTCGGCCCCACCTGTCGGCGACCCTGACGCCCGGCCCCGCCTCTGCCCTTTGACCAGCCCACAACCACGTCAGATAATTGGAAACATACTACTCTTTTATGTTTTCAACTTCTGAAAACGTATTTCCTAACTTTACGCCTCAGCATTATCCACTCAGGGACCCGACTGTGAATATAATTTTTGCAGAAAAGTCCCTGAACTTCAACCCCTCATATCTTTTTGCTCGTAACTCCAAATGAGGTGAAACCAACGCTCACTTCTTCGTTTCGTCGAGCCCGTTCGGTTGGTCATGTTTTCACTTTGGTTTGACACTGTGAAAATGACCTTGATGCCCTTGCCCTTAATCAGCCCCCTCCGAGAAAAAAACGATTTCCGGTGAATCTTTCCGCGGCTTCACCGCACTTCTCCCCAGTGCTTTCTTCATCCCCAGGCAAGCCGCAATACCCACTTGCATGATAGTCATGCAGTAGCCATGGTTTTCAACTTGAATATTTAATAAATGTTTGCTTGTTGAAAAGTTGGTTATCGTTGTTTCGGTGATGTTCAGATTTGCATGTTCACTTTTGTGCTATGTTGTCTTATACTCTGTGATCATGTTATACCTGCTAGTATTACTTTTCATATGTTTATGATTGCTAGTAGTACATGTTGATGTTGTAGATGGTCATGCTAGTCGGTATGCCATATTTGGTGGATATGATTGTTGATATGGTGGAAAGTTATGTGATCCTCTCATGATGATGTTGATATCATGTTCATGTGTTATAGTTGGAATCATGTTATTTTATCATGGCTCAGCATATTTGCGTTCAAGTTTGACCGGATTAAATTGAACTTGAACACCTGTTGGCTGAGTCATGGTGCCGCTGAATCGATGCTGACCAGTGCAACCACGCTTACCGGTATGGGACGGTCCTAACTAGGTCTATTGTTGTGCCTCTCGCCGGTGCCTTCAACGAGGGAAGGTTATGGGCGCGTGCTACCCTGATCAGGTAGGCGGAGCATAACCTTGTGTGCCCATAGTTATTATAGCCGGCGGATCCCCGTGTGGGATCGTTTATGTGTTGGGCCACGACGGTGGTCGTTGTGTCTGGAGGTAGACACAGGGCCACCCATGACTTAGCTCAGTGAGGAGTGAGTCGGAGTGGCCGGGAGAGTGTCATGACATTAGATCGATTTTGTCGGAACTCCGTTGGTCCACACGAATGGGAGTGCGAGGCCATGGGTTCCGTAGTGTGGGTACAGTGTACTAACCTCTGCTGAGTGTATATTAATCTATCGATAGCCGCGCCTGCGGATAAGGGCCTAGGTCAAGAGAAGGTCACACCATTAGTCAACAGTAATAATAATAATGTGCTTAATAACAGTGAGATAAGTTGGCCAAGTGTTGGTCGGGTGGTGATCGCCGTAAGGATCACAGGCCAGTTATTGGTCGGGTGGTGATCGCCATAAGGATCACGGGCCAGTTTGTTGGTCGGGTTGTGATCGCCGTAAGGATCACGAGTTTGTCTCTGTTGGTGAACAGGAAATGAGATGATCACTGTTGGTAAGAGAGTCCGAGGGACTCGGTGCACAAGTTTGGTTGCATTGCATGAGTAATATGTTTGCATTTAAAGAACCATGGTAGATCATGAGATGGTTGCATACAGTTAACATGCTATGTCTACATTTGATATGATTGATAGTTTATTTATGCCATGCCATGCTCTCATGGATATGATTGAGATGATATGTTATGTTTTGCTATTGCCATGTTAGAAGTAAAATTGATATACCATGTTGTTGCCATGCTAGTGGATGCCATGATGTTAGTTGGATTAATATGTTCATGTTGTGATAGCTGTATTGTGTTTATGTTGGTCATGCCATGTCATATTGTTCTGATGATATCATGATAATTCCTGTTTAACCTGTAATTGCCATGCTATTGTTTGTCTTGAATGCTTCTGGTTATTTGTGAGCTTGCAAGTACATTCAATGTACTGACCTGGCGTGTCATGCCAGCTTGCAGGTCATGCTGGATTTGATTGCTTGCTTGTCGTGGTTTCCGTTCGTGCGAGCTAGGATAAGCATTCCAGCCAGAGTCCATGTGGAGTGGAGTTCACCACCGATTTCGTTGTTCCGCTGCTTCGAGTTGTTCTGCTGCTTGCATAGAGCAACTGAGGATGGCGTAGTGTCGCCGTGCCGATGTTATTCATTGTAATATCGGAGACCTTGTAATCATATCCGTGTAATAATAGAAAGCCGGTTTGTTCTATGCTAAGCAATGTCGTATTCCAGAAGACTTCTCCTCGATCTCTGGGCTGGAATACAGGGCGTTCCGGTTTCTCTTAGCCGGGGTGCCACAGGCTTGGTATCAGAGCAGGTCTGGTTGTAGGACGCCCTAGACCGCGCGAACGTTAGAAAGCGGTAGTATAGACCCCAGTTGGTGTGTTGCACTTGATTGTTGCATTTGTTTGTTGCATAGCATGCATATAGGCTCATTAGCTTGTCGCTAACGGTTTATCTGGTGAGTGTAGCTGGGATCAGTTCGGATCCACTACAACTCAACCTTTGCATTTCCCCAGTCCCTTTTTCTTTCGGTGTTTGGTGTCATTTCTTTCCCAGCAGAGTGATGCCAAGTGATCCCGACACTGTTTGCAACAATGGTGCTCAGGTATCGCGCCGATATCTTTCTTTCTGTCTCGTCTAGTGTTTCGGTGATGGACATGTTTCTATCCCGGATCATTCTTTTATTTTGTCGTGTTGGCAACCCTTAATGATCTTAGTTATCAAGAAAGGGCAATGTCAGCAACCTTAGTTTTTCCCCACTATCCTATTTCTTGGACGAGTATGGATCTTTTTCCATCCGCTTGATAATGATGTGGTTGTGACCTTCGTGTCCCACTGCATGATTACCGAGTACGTCCTCACCTCTGAGCTAGTTCAGTTTGCCACCTGGCTAAGCTAGCACTTGGTGTAGCGCTGTTTACACCAATTCTTCCACACATTCATTCGTCCTCGTGCACATCGTCACAGCATATTAGACCGCAATACCGGAGTTTCCGCAAGACTTGTGTGCTTAGGTGTGCATGCATATTATTGTGTGAGTAGCAGTAATATGTGATGATTGCTTGATTTATTATATTAGTAGAATGCTTGTGTGCTTTTGTTTTAGTCGTTTCTGTTGTTCTTTTCTTTGGGCCTTCAGTGTTACAAATTCTTCACCTATTAAAGTTGCTCGTGAGCCGACACTGGACCCGAAGCGTCAGCAAGAAATGCATATATTTGGAAACTCAGCTGAACAGAATGGAATTATCAGCTGACTGCAGTGAAATTGGGAATATCTTGTCTGGATGCAAAAGAAATCCTGGATGGACCGTCAGTATCAAGTTTGCATTAGCGTGCACTCATCACAACGAAATGATTAAATCAGCAAGAAGATAAATTGTGTGCAAGGTTGACGGAATATTATCAAAGGTATGGCTTAGATACAAGTTTAATTTTTCATTGAGGATGATTTTGGAACTCGATGTACCTAGAAGCAAGCAAAAATATGGCATCTACTCAAAAAGGAGGATAGTCCTGCAAAACCCCATTTCATGCAAGAAATCAATAGCAAAAATATTCAGATGGTTATATATGTGGAAATCGGTCCTCATATCACAATAAGATGCTTCTGGTGTAAGCAACCCAATCTTCCCTCGCAAAATACCAGAGAAGTTTCCAACCAAGATTCATTTCCTCAGTACGATATGTGGATGATTTCCCGTGCAAGGTACTCTGCCTTCTTTAGTAAGCAACCGCAAAAGCTTCCGGCATAAGGTACTGAGTCCTTCCCTAGCAAATTCTTTAAGGGGGTAAGCTTCTGAAGCACGAGATCCAGTCTTCTTCAGCAAGCTATCCGATGAAACTTTCAAGAACAAGCCAGCAAATACTCCTAAGTAAGACATTGGTACAAGGTAGTACAATGTGAATTGACAGCATATGGTAGTGAATCCCAAGGATCAGATCCGCAAGATTTTGGTCAGAAGCAAGAATCAGCCAAAATATACGTCTGTCTCAGAATCAAGTCCTCATATATATGCAATGAGCATACTATCAAGGTCCTACAAGTCACTCGGATGAGGATCTGATAACCATGTGAGGATGATTAATAGAAGAAAGGCAGTATACACTGCAGTGTGATAAAGGAGTATGCGGATTGACGACATCAATGAGCTCAATACAAGTACCTGTGAGCCTGGAAAATGATCCTGATGAGCCCTTGTTCCATTTTTCTCCAATGATGGCACCATGCCTGTGATCTGAGCTATTTCTAGCTATCCGGGGTGGATGCCGATTTTTGTTTCTCTCTTCAACAACTGCCACGAGTCTGAGCTGCTTTTCGACCGTCTCGTACAGCTGTTGAGTTTCTTTTTGTGACAGTGACCCTATAGCTACTTTTTGGCTATTTTAGGGAGCTGCCACCTTCTTCTTATCGACCCGGTCTCATGCTCTGAGCTGCTTTGCGGCCGTCTTGAGCCGTGGTTGAGTTATTTCAGTAATGTCCCAGATCTGAGTTGTAAAGACCGTTCTAGTGGCTACTGATTTATTTGCCGATTTCTTGCAAGGGTTTCAGATGATCATTTCTGAACGATCAGAATTTGAGAGGTGTTGAACCTGTCATTTAATGGGTTACCCTGTCAGAAAAATGAGGATAAGCTACGATTGCCAAAAAATTGCACCGACAGTACCTATGGTCATACGAAGAAACAATATGGCCCAGCTCTTTCAGCCAATGATCCAGACCAAGAAAACAATAATGAAGGAGCGAGACGAGTGATGTAGGTATGAAAATTGTATACGACCCCCCATGGTGCAGATACCCTGGACAGTCTAAGACAGTATTAATCCACATGGATATGCCTACAACATGAGTAATTGGCATGAGGAATAACAGTCTGGAAGTCTGAGTCCTCAATTATATGAATCATCATGGATAGCCTGTCGTAAACAAAAATTTTCCGTCAAAACCACCGTCAGTAAAGTCTGTAGATATTATAATATAGGCCAAACCCTTTCTGATGGGTGCGTCAGGAGACAATCAAATATTTGGTACGGATCCGATACTAACCTCTTTGTTTTTGCCGAGTTCAATCCTCAGTTGTTTTCTTTTCCCACCCGCCCACCCTTCTTCCTCTCGGAACCGGAGTCCCCAATCAAGTATCCTTCCTACTCGTGCGAAGTCTTTGCTTTCTTTCCTCAATTATTTCAACCGGTGTTTTCTCTTCTAGATATTCGTCGGTTTCCCCTTCCAGTTGCCTGTGTTTTGCCGCCCTCCCACCCTTTTTCTTCCCGGAGTCTGAGTCTCTCTCGACTATCTATTTCATTCGTACGGAGCCTCTTCAGTCTTCCCTCATTTATTTCAACCGGTGAATTATCGTCTCGTATGACATTCTTCATCTCTTTTCTTTCCGGTGGACCCAATTCAAGTTTTCCGGATTGATCACATTCCTTTCCTTGGATCAAGTGTTTTCCCTGCTCGTTCGCCTCTCCCAATTTATCCTTCCGGAGTGTTCAAGATATTTCAGGAGATTCATTCGTGTTCCAGTTAATTCGAGGTTGTCACCTCATTCAAATATTTCAATTGTTCCGGTGCATCAATCCTTTCCAACGGTGCCGTCTTTTTCAGTGGGCCCTAACCCACAGGTCTTTTTCCAGGATCTTACCTGACTCTTCTAATTATTCCGGAGCCATCACTAATTCTTTTCAAATGTGATGTAAGAATGGATTTCATCAGTCACATGTCTTCTCTAAGATCGCTTTCAAATTCTTTCATTGTTGGCTTAACCCCTTCGTTTTCATTCTTCCGGAGTACCCTAGTAATTTCGGTGGTGAATCTCGTCATCATTTGAAGATCGAAGAAGAGTTTTTCCTCTAAATCTTGCCCGTTCTCTCGAAGTTTCGTGGTTTTATCTTCATGCTATCCTTTCGAATTATTCCGTTTGTCAGATATTCTTTCTTATCCATCCGGAGCATTTCAGAAGTTGATTTCTGTTTCTTTTCACCGGAGGCCATCGTTCCAGAAGAATTCTTCGTCCCCACATTTCGGCTATTGTTCTCTAATTTCCCGGTGCTTCGTTCAAGTGTTCTTTAATCATCTCATAATCTCCTGGCTCTTTTGCTTCTAAATCCCCTCAAGCATATTTGTTCTTCTAATTCTTCCCGGTGATTCATTCTCTTTCACCAGTCTTTTCCAAATTCTAACGGTGGTTCTTTAAGATTCTTTTCCTTGTTTATCATTTAATGCATTCGTTCTTTTCAATCCTACCGGTGGTTCATGAAGATTTTCTCAAGTTTGCGATATGTCACTTCTCAATCATTTTCAAGAAGAATAAGTAGTATGCAAAATCCATTGCTTGTCATCAATTTAATTTGATGAAGGATAAGGATACAATAAATCTTATTCTTATTTCCTCTAAGTGAGTAATCCTTTCCTTTAGAGTTTGTTCTTGATGAATAAATTCTAGTTCCAAGTGTTTTCATCTTTTCTTTTCCGGAGTTCAGTTTCCTCGGCCATTTCGTCGGAACCTCCATCTAAATCTCCGCAAGCTTTAATCTTATTCTTTCATCATTCATTCTATCTCATCATCCTTTTGTACCGGAGTTCTTCATGGTGGTTCTTCATGATTTAATTCATTCTTCAAGAGTTAGTGTCATTACATCTTGTGAAGTTCGTGTTCTATTCCTTCCATGTTCAGACGGAGTGCTGCCTGAATCCTTTCAGTCTTATCCATTTCTTTTCTCATTCTAACCACTCCGGTTAGAACGAGTGATTTCATAGTCTATCTTATTCCGTCAGCTTTCATTCTCGACATTCTCAGCGTTCCTCTCTTCTTCTCGAGTGTTCTCGATTCTTTGCTTCTTCTCTTGAGTTCTTGTTTCACCTCATCCCTTTTTCCCTTCCATCTCGGTCCTAAGATCTCGGGACGAGATCTCTTGTTAGTGGAGGAGTGTTGTAACGCCCCGGATTCGTTGCGCCAGGTGTCTGCCAGTTATTCGCCGTCGTTGCCATGTCATGTGCTTGCGTGTTGCACTTTATCATGTCATCATGTGCATTTCATTTTGCATACATGTTCGTCTCATGCATCCGAGCATTTTCCCCGTTGTCCGTTTTGCAATCCGGCGCTCCTATCTCACCCGGCGTCCCCTTCTTGTCTCTTTTCGTGTGTGGGTATTAAACTTTCTCGGAATGGCCCGAGGTTTTCCAAGCGGCCTTGGTATAGCACCGGTAGACCGTCTGTCAAGTTTCGTGCCATTTGGAGGTCGTTTGATACTCCAACGGTTAACCGGGCAACCGCAAAGGCCCTCTTTTGTTTGTAGCCCAACATCCCCTCCAAAGTGGCCCAAAATCCATCTAACTCCCCTCCATGCTCTCGGTCGTTCGATCACGATCGCGTGGCCGAAAACCGCTCCTCATTTGGACTCTCCTAGCTCCCTCTACCTATAAATAGGTCCTCCCCGTCCAAATTCCGGGTCCAAACCCTAGTCTCCTCTTCCCCGCGCCGCCGGACGCGTCCGCCCGCGCCGGACATGTCCAGCTTCCACGTCGCCCTAGCCAATCACGGCGCGCCTCGTCACCCGCGCCGCCGCCCCAGCCTCTCGCGCGCCGCCACGTGTCCCCCAGCGCCCCA